>NC_057390.1:6666354-6680281 GCF_019320065.1 Cervus canadensis
CAGGTGGGTGCCAAGGTTGGCACCCTGACCCCCCACCCCCCGCTACTGTCTGATATTCACAGTGTGCCTCTCCTGATAAAGCCTTTCACCTCAGCCTTCATCCCACCATGGAGTAGGGGTGGTTATCCCCATTCCCAGAGAGGAATCCTGCACCCAACAGAGGCACATCACTAGGGTCAGGTCACCAGCAAAGTCCTTCCGTCATCCCACAAATACCTGTTGAGCGCTCTCTGTGGGTCCAATGGGAGGTTAATGAATTCCTGTTTCTTTCGTGCCTATGTGCTTAGTCATTTCTGACTCTTCTGCGACCCTATGGACTGTAGCCTGCCAGGCTCCTCTGTCCGTGGGATTTCCCAGGCAAGGATGCTGGAATGGGTTGCCAGTTTCTACTTCTGGGGATCTTCCTGACCCAGGGATCAGCCCCAGGTCTCCTGCATTGGCAGGCAAGTTCTTTACCACTGTACCACTTACGAAGCCCGTCTATTTTGTACTTTATGACGTCTTCAAATAACACAATGTCCTTCTTTCAGTAAAATTCTGCAAGGAGTTAGATGCCTTTCCCATGTCTCCATTGCACAGGAATCTTTCTCAGATTGCAGGTATGTATATAGATATGTGTCCACCGGGCAGGCTAACTTCAAAGCCCAGCCCTGTTCGACATTCTCCTTAGAAGAATTGCTAGCCCAGTCATTGACAACAATAATGGACAGCAATTTAAAACTTTTTGAAGGCTCTTAAAAAAAAAATCAAAGTGTGTGTGTGTGGTGGGTGTGTGTGGTGTGTGTATGTGATGTGTGTATGTGTAGTGTGTGTATGTGTGTAATATTTATCATTGGAGAGCTGGGACCTGGGATGGCAGAAGGCCCCACATCAGGGCTCAGAGGCCCCCAAGTTGCAGACATGGGGGAGACAGCAGCCCGGGCTGGCCCTGTTCCACCACGCCTGCCCATCTCCCCCAAGAGGGAAACCTGTCCCAGGGTGTCCTGTAGACTGTGGTCCAGGACTCCACTCATTGGCAGCTCCTCGCTTTCATTTTCTCATGTTGAAAATGGGCGGTGGCGTCCAGTTTAAGGAAAATTTCAAGTGATTTGTCTTCATTAATCATCTGAAAAATGAATAGGGCAGCCAGATGACTTTCCTGAGGCTCCTTATCAACGGGCTGGGCGATGAGGCTGAGGTTCCCCTAAAGGGCCTTCCTGGCTTCCCTGGGACTGTGTTCACAGCCGTGCTGTTTCCGGGATCCAGAAGCACGGCACGGCCCCTGAGCCAGACTCAGGGGATGGGTGGGTGCTGCTTCCAGGGCGTTGGAGGAAATGTGATGTCAGCAGAGTACTGAATAGCAGAGCTAGCACGGATCACCCATTTTGTGCCAACTCCATGAGACAGTTTTTATTTTTATTACTTTTAGGGATCAAGACACACACTCTGGGGCTTCCCTGGTTGTCTAGTGCTTAAGACTTCACCTTCAATGCTGGGGATATGGATTTGATCCCTGGTCAGAGAGCTAAGATCTCACATGCCTCATGGACAAAAAATGAAATACATTAAACAGAAGCAATATTGTAACAAATTCAATGAAAACTTTAAAAATGGTCCACATTGTAAAAAAAAAAAAAAAAAAGACACCCTTCTGTTTCCAGACAGATAAGAAACCAAAGGAAGTGATCAAAAGCTAAATAACATCAGGTTATACAAACTGATCTTATGTAAAAAAAAAAACCAAACAGACATTTGGAGACTATGCTAATAAAATTTTCTGTTTAAATGTCATTTTAAATATCTATTTTTAATATCATACTTAAAAAATAGTGTTACCTAGAGCCCTTCAGAGTTCCCAAACTGAAATATATATTTATGCATATTCATATATATTAAAAGTTGTTGTTCAGTCACTAACTTGTGTACAACTCTTTATGACCCCATGGACTGCAACACAACCAGGCTTCCCTGTCCTTAACTATCTCCCAGAGTTTGCTCAAACTTGTGTCCACTGAGTCAGTGATACCATACAACCATCTCATCCTCTGTCACCCCCTTCTCCTCTTGCCCTCAATCTTTCCCAGCATCAGGGTCTTTTCCAGTGAGTCAGCTCTTCTCATCATGTGGCCAAAGTATTGGAGCTTCAACATCAGTCTTTCCAATGAATATTCAGGATTGATTTCCTTTAGTATTGACTGGCTTGATCTCCTTGCTGTCCAAGGGACTCTCGGGAATCTTCTCCAACACCACAGAATTGAAAGCATCAATTCTTAGGCACTCAGCCTTCCTTGTAGTCCAGCTCTCACATCTGTACATGACTACTGGAAAAACCACAGCTTTGACTATATGGACTTTTGTTGGCAAAGTGATGTCTCTGCTTTTTACACATACTTATTGTTAAAACCTTAAAAAAAAATCAGAAGTGTGTACAGGTAGAAATAAAAGCTTCTTCTTCCTCTATGATTCTAATTTGCATCTTTATTTAGAGCTCAATTTACTGTTTTATCTAAATGGGTGACATCATGCCTATGAGTCCCCAGCATTTTCCTGATTAACAATAGCTAATGGAAATCTGTACAGAATACTGCTTATGCAGCCACCTATATTTCTTATCCCATGCACAGTATTTTATTATATGGCTGTATCATAATCTATTTAACCAATTCTTTTCTGCTGGCTATATCAGGAAGCATTGACTGCAAGTATCAGTTGGGCTTCAAAAAGAAAGCTATCGGCCTTTATAACTGAAGTTCACAGAAATGGTGGCTTCAGGATGGGCTTAATCCAGTGATTCTAGCTCCACTGGTTGTTACTCTGTTATCTTTGCCATTTGTTTCCCTGTGATGTGCCCTCCTCTAC
This sequence comes from Cervus canadensis, assembly GCF_019320065.1. NCBI lineage: Eukaryota > Metazoa > Chordata > Mammalia > Artiodactyla > Cervidae > Cervus > Cervus canadensis. The sequence continues at coordinate 6,669,193 of NC_057390.1, forward strand.
ATGTTGGTTTTCTTAAGAAGGTAATTTCCCCCTCATGGTGGCAAAATGCTTGTTATAGCAACACTAGGCTTTACAACCTCACAGCAGAAAGAGAAAAAAACAAACACTGCCCCTTACATGGCAAGGAAGAATCGTTCAATTCATCTTGGTTATTTCTTGTTGTTCAGTTGCTAAGTTGTGTCTGACTTTTTATGATCCTATGGACTGCAGCACACCAGGCTTCCCCATCCTTCATTATCTCCTGGAGTTTGCTCAAACTCATGTCCATTGAGTCGGTGAGGCCATCCAACCATCTCACCCTCTGTCACCCCCTTCTCCTTTTGCCTTCAATCTTTCCCAGCATCAGGGTCTTATCCAGTGATTTGGCTCTTCACATCAGGTGGCCAAAGTATTGGCGCTCAGTCTTTCCAATGAATATTCAGGACTAATTTCCTTTAGAGATTGGTTTAATCTCCTTGCAGTCCAAGGGACCCTCAAGAATCTTCTCCAGCACCACAGTTCGAAAGCATCCATTATTTGGCACTTAGCCTTCTTTATGGTCCAACTCTCACATCTGTATATGATGACTGGAAAAACCATAGCTTTGACTATATGCACCTTTGTCAGCAAAGTGATGTCTCTGCTTTTTAATACGGTGTTTAGGTTTGTCATAGCTTTTCTTCGAAGGAGTAAGCGTCTTTTAATTTTGTGACTGCAGCCACCATCAGCAGTGATTTTGGAGCCCAAAACCATTTGGTTGGTTGGACCCCCCACCTTTTTTTAAAAAATTATTTATCTTTTGCTGTGTTGCATCTTAGTTGTAGCTTGTGGGCTCAGTAGTTGCCATGCACAGACTTAGTTGCCCCATGGCATGTAGCATACCAGTTCCTGGAAAGGGGATGGAACTCAAGTCCCTTGCATCACAAGGCAGACTCTCAACCACTGGATCACCAGTGAAGTCCCCCTAGTTGGACTCCTTTGTGCATATGTCCCCTCCTTGACCAACCACTGGTCAGGGGTCGTCTTTCATGGAAGCATCTGGGCCATACCTCCTCCACAGTGGTCCCCTAATCTCCATCCAAATTCATCAGGATTACAGATGCTGGCAAAAACACCAGCCTTGTGCCGTACACACAGAGATGTTTATTTGTGCAAAGACCAGTTTGGGATAAACTCCTAGATATAAAATTGCTGGGATAAGTGGAGGGTGAGTTTTATATTTTGCTTGATAACTGATACTTTGTCCTCCCAAAAAGATTTCAGCAATTTACACTTTTAACAGCTGTGCCTGGTTCTGTATATTTTACTTCTTTGGTTACTAGAAATCTTTTAGTCTCTATCAAAGCATGTTCCTTCCCTATTATGCTAAGTTATATTTCTTTGATTATTGGTAATCCTGAACATAGTTTTCTTGTTTATTGGCTGTCTTTCTTCTTCTTCTGTGGCCTGTTTATTCATATCCTTTGCTCAGTTTTTGCTTGAATTTATGGGAGTGGTTGGTTTAGTCTGAGTGTTGATCCTTTGTTGGTAGTCTTGTATTGCAAACACTTTCCCCCAAGTTCTCATCTGGTTGTTCTCAGTTCTCATCTGTCTCATCTTTACTTTTTCCCCTGATGTCCACAGATTTTCACTTTCCTATAGCGCCATTTTGTTTTCCTTTGCAGCCTCTGAGATTTTCTTTTTAATTATCATATATTTTTGACTCTGCTGGGCCTTTACTGCTGTGTGTGGGCTTTCTCTAGTTGCAGCGAGTGAGGGCTACTCTTTGTAGCGGTGCACGGGCTGCTCACCGTGGTGGCTGCTCCTGCTGCAGGGCGCAGGCTCTAGGCCCTTGGGCTCAGTAGTTGCAGCAAGCGGGCTCAGGAGTTGTGGTGCATGGGCTGAGTTGTTCCACAGCGCATGGGATCTTCCCGGATCAGGGGTTGAACCCATGTACCCTGCCTTGGCAGGCAGATTATTATCCACTGTGCCACCAGGGAAGTCCCCGATGCTGAGAAGTCCTTTTGTTGAGGATTATGAAAATAATCCTCTTTTTTTGTTTTTTCATTTTAATCTCTGAACTATCAAAGATATATTGAGTTGGCCAGAAAGTTCAAGTTTTTCTGCTAAAAGCCTATGGAAAACGGAAAAGAACTTTTTGGCCAACCCAATATTTGTGGGTTTGAATCGTGGTCTGTCTGACCCGCCAGCCACACTTGCCTCCCTGCCCTAGTCCTCGGACAGAGAGCTCTGCTGTTTCTCCCCTCTGCTGGCCATGTGTTCACACAGAAGTAACCCCAGAGCCGCATCTACACACACACTCCCTTCCTCCCTCGCTCCTTCCCTCCCTCCCTCACTCCAGGGCTTTAGATGTCAAGACAAGACCAGGATCTGTCATCCAGCCCCCAGTAGCCAAGAAGCACTGCCGAAGAGCTGCTGGAAGGCTGTTTTCACAGCACAGGGACCGCAGAGCTGCCTTCCGGCCAATCCTGAGCTTGAGCCAAACGGGCGGATTGCTCTGTGTGGAAACACCTCCTGGGGGTGGGGTGGGTATAATACTTCTTCTCTCCTTGGGTCCTGGAATATCATGATACCTTTTCCCTCTCGTTGCTTTTTTCTAAATGTTCCTGTTTGATCCAGGCAAGGTCTGATGGGTCTTTGTCTTAGGAATGCATGAAGATCAAGTACTTGGAGGACTTAATAAAAGGCAGATTTCTGAGGCCCCATTTCTGGTGCAGCAGTTCTGGGTCCAGAGTGCAGAGACTACGTTGTTTATTCATTGCTGTGGTTCCCAAGCCCCGCCTCCACTCATTCTTTTGTTGAAATCCTAGCTCCCAAAGATGCTGGTATTAAGGTGGGGACTCAGGGAACCCTAAGATGCAGCCTTCGTGAGTAGGGTCAGCGCTCATAGGAAAGAAGCCCCACCGAGCTCCCTGGCCTCTTCTACAGAACTTTGAGAGATGGCTTAAAATCCTGAACACATGAAGACCTTCCTTGGAGTCCTTTCTTAGGTGTCATGTGGATAAATCGTTAACTTTGCAATAACCAAGGTCTGGCTTCCTCTTGTCTTTCCAAGATAGACAACAGGGCTCTCTTTTTTAAAAGAAAATTATTTATTTTTATTTGGAGGATAATTGCTTTATAATATTGTATTGGCTTCTGCCATATATCAACATGAATCAGCCATAGGTGTACACATATCCCCTCCCTCTCGAAACTCCCTCCCACCTCATCCCACCCCTCTAGATCATCACAGAGCACCAAGTCTGACCTCCCTGAGTAGTACAGCAAGTTCCCACTGGCCGTTTATTTTGCATATGGTGATGTATGTGTTTCCATGCTTCTCTCCCAATTCATCCCACCCTCTCCTTCCCCAACTGTGTCCACGAGTCTGTTCTCTAGTCTGCGTCTCCATTGCTGCCCTGCAAACAGCGTCATCAGTACCATTCTTCTAGGTTCCGTATATACGTGTTAATGTACAATGTTTGTTTTTCTCTGACTTACTTCACTCTGTGCAATAAGCTCTAGGTTCATCCACCTCATTAGAACTGAGCAGTGCTCTCTTTTAAAAGTCACCGTTCATGATCAGCAAATCTCTAAGCTCAAAGAAAAGAGGCAAAAACAACCCTACTTATGGGTAAAAAGCATCTTTCCTTACATGGTTTCATCTGCCCTTTCTCAGAAGCCCCGGAAATTGACATCAGCGATGACCCTATTTTACGATAAGAGGTTGGAGGAGCAAGCAGGTCGAGCGACTTATTCTCGAGGTTAAACAGTTCCTAAGTAGCTCAGTCAGTTCTAAATCTGGTTGCAGTTGTGTTAGTGGAGCAGTCATGTCCAACTCTTTGTGACCCCATGGTCTGTAGCCCACCAGGCTCCTCTGTCCTTGTCTCTGGGCTCCTCTGTCTCTGGGCTAGAATACCGGAGTGGGTAGTTATTCCATTCTCCAGGGGATCTTCCCTACCCAGGAATCAAACCCAGGGCTCCTGCATTGCAGGCAAATTCCTTACTGGCTGAACCACCAGGGAAGCCCCTCTAAGCCTGGTTGTACCCCCTTTAGATCCATGTTCTTTTTACTTCATCAGTGATGAGCAGCACATGGTCTGCAGCTTTGCAACTTAACTTCAGATTTAGTTCTTAGATTGAGTTTTGATGCTTCTCAAAGGCGTTTGAAGGTTATTGCTAGCTGTCTCAGTTATCTATTGCTCTGTTACCACTCCCACCCCTCTCCACACCCCTACCCTGAAATCCAGGGACACAAGCACCGTGTTATCTTCTCTTGTGATTCTGTGAGTTGGCTGGGATCAGGTGGGCAGTTCTCCTGCTCCGCGTGGTGTCAGCTGGGCTGGCAGGGGTCCATATGGTCCTTGCCCATGGCTGCCAGCTTGCTGAGGGCAGTTGGAGGGTGGACTCACTTGGCAGGCTGAGATGGCAAAGCCCATCCCTTGTGCCGTCATCTCAGAGTCTGTTTTAAAAAGTCATTTATTTTTAGTTTTGGCCGTGCTGGGTCTTTGCTGCTGCATGGGCTCTCCTCTAGCTGCAGCGAGCAGGGGCTGCTCTCTAGTTGCAACGTGCAGGCTTCCCACTGCGGTGACTTCACTCGCCGCGGAGCACAGGCTCTAGGGCTCATGGGCCTCAGGAGCTGTGGCGCGTGGACCCAGTAGTTGCAGCCCGCGGGCTTAGTGGCTCTGAAGTATGTGGGATCTTCTCCAACCAGGAATCGAACCTGTGTCTCCTGCATTGGCAGGCGGATTCTTCACCACTGAGCCACCAGGGATGCCTCTCACACGGTCTTTGCTTGTGGCCTCTCCATGAGGGTGGCCTGTTTCTTGCACACTAATTCAGAACTCTCCAGACTGTAGGAGTGGAAGTTGCTGGACATTTGTGAGGTGCTGGTCTGGAGCTGGCATGGCACCACTTTCTCTGCCCCTCAGTAAAGGGCTCATGCCAAGTTCAAGAGGAAGGAAAACAGACCACCTTCTCAAAGGGGGAGAGTGACAGAGAATCTGCAGCCTTGTTTAATCCAGGCAGTGTCTGACAAGGAGGGCCCATTTTTTCCTGGACGTTCTGCCAAGTAAAAAGGTGGGACTAGTTTTCACCATGGCACTCAGACAAGTAAAGCAACACAGGAAGAGATTTGTCATGTAAAACATGGCCAGCTCCAGATGGTGGAATTTTTGATGGTGTTTGTTTTCTTATTTCTAACCATTTCTGCATCTCGTGAATTTTTTCAATTCATTTCCACATATCATTTCTGCAATCAGTACGTGCGTGTGTGAGTGCTCATTCATGTCATTCATGTCTGACTTTTCGTGACCCCATAGACTGTAGCCTGCCAGGTTCCTCAGTCCATGGAATTCTCCAGAAAGAATGCTAGAGTGGGTTGCCATTCCCTTCTCCAGAGGATCTTCTCAACCCAGGGATCGAACCCATGTCTCCTGCATCATAGGTGGATTATTTACCCAGTACTGAGCACCCACTCTCCCCCCTCACCCCCCCGCCACCCCGGAGAAGCCTTTCTATAATCAGAAAACAGTGCAATTTGCCATTATATATATGTTGTTGTTTAGTCACTCAGTTGTGTCTGACTCCTTGTGGTCCCATGGACAGTTGTCCACCAGGCTCCTCTCTCCATGGGATTTCCCAGGCAAGAATACAGGAGCGGGTAGCCATATGCATATATATGTGTGTGAATATGTGTACACAATATGTATATCCTTCATACATTAAAAAAGTAAAGTTATTTATTTTTAACTGAAGGATACTTGATTTATATTATTGTGTTGGTTTCTGCCATACATCAGCATGAATCGGCCATAGGTATGCACATGTCCCGTCCCTCTGGACCCTCCCTCCCCATCCTACCCCGTTGCTGTTACAGAGCCCTGGTGTGAGTTCCGTGAGCCGCACAGCAGTCTCCCGTTGGCTGTCTGTTACGAATGGTGGCGTCTGTGTTTCCAGGCTACTCTCCCCTACATGCCGCCCTTTCTTTTCTCCCCTCCCACCCATGTCCCCGTCTGTCCTCCATGTCTGTGTCTCCACTGCTGCCCTGCAGGTAGATTCATCAGTACCGTCTCTCTAGACTCCATATATATGCATTACGATATTTGCTTTTCCCTTTTTGACTTACTTCACTCTGTATAATAGGCTCTAGGTTCATCCACCTCATTAGAACTGACTCAAATTTCATACATTTTTTTTTTTTCCCCCCAGTGGGTTTTGTCATACATTGATATGAATCAGCCATGGATTTACATGTATTCCCAATCCCGATCCCCCCTCCCACCTCCCTCTCCACCCGATTCCTCTGGGTCTTCCCAGTGCACCAGGCCCGAGCACTTGTCTCATGCATCCCACCTGGGCTGGTGATCTGTTTCACCATAGATAGTATACATGCTGTTCTTTTGAAATATCCCACCCTCACATTCTCCCACAAAGTTCAAAAGTCTGTTCTGTATTTCTGTGTCTCTTTTTCTGTTTTGCATATAGGGTTATCGTTATCACCTTTCTAAATTCCATATATATGTGTTAGTATGCTGTAATGTTCTTTATCTCTCTGGCTTACTTCACTCTGTATAATGGGCTCCAGCTTCATCCATCTCATTAGGACTGGTTCAAATGAATTCTTTTTAATGGCTGAGTAATATTCCATGGTGTATATGTGCCACAGCTTCCTTATCCATTTGTCTGCTGATGGCATCTAGGTTGCTTCCATGTCCTGGCTATTATAAACAGTGCTGCAATGAACATTGGGGTGCACGTGTCTCTTTCAGATCTGGTTTCCTCAGTGTGTATGCCCAGAAGTGGGATTGCTGGGTCATATGGCAGTCCTATTTCCAGTTTTTAAGAAATCTCCACACTGTTTTCCATAGTGGCTGTACTAGTTTGCATTCCCACCCACAGTGTAAGAGGGTTCCCTTTTCTCCACACCCTCTCCAGCATTTATTGCTTGTAGACTTTTGGATAGCAGCCATCCTGACTGGCGTGTAATGGTACCTCATTGTGGTTTTGATTTGCATTCTTCTGATAATGAGTGATGTTGAGCATCTTTTCATGTGTTTGTTAGCCATCTGTATGTCTTCTTTGGAGAAATGTCTGTTTAGTTCTTTGGCCCATTTTTTGATTGGGTCATTTATTTTCTGGAATTGAGCTGCAGGAGTTGCTTGTATATTTTTGAGATTAATCCTTTGTCTGTTTCTTCATTTGCTATTATTTTCTCCCAATCTGAGGGCTGTCTTTTCACCTTACTTATAGTTTCCTTTGTAGTGCAAAAGCTTTTAAGTTTCATTAGGTCCATTTGTTTAGTTTTGCTTTTATTTCCAATATTCTGGGAGGTGGTCATAGAGGATCCTGCTGTGATTTATGTCAGAGAGTGTTTTGCCTATGTTCTCCTCTAGGAGTTTTATAGTTTCTGGTCTTACATTTAGATCTTTAATCCATTTTGAGTTTATTTTTGTGTATGGTGCTAGAAAGTGTTCTAGTTTCATTCTTTTTACAAGTGGTTGACCAGTTTTCCCAGCACCACTTGTTAAAGGGAGGGGTTGTTCTTTTTTCATTGGTATATTCTTGCCTCCTTTGTCAAAGATAAAAGGTGGTCCCATGAGGCTTTCGTGGATTTATTCTCTGGCTTTCTATTCTGTTTCCATTGATCTATATTTCTGTCTTTGTGCCAGTACCACACTGTCTTGATGACTGTGGCTTTGTAGTAGAGTCTGAAGTCAGGCAGGTTGATTCCTCCAGTTCCATTCTTCTTTCTCAAGATTACTTTGGCTATTCGAGGTTTTTTGTATTTCCATACAAATTGTGAAATTCTTTGGTCTAGTTCTGTGAAAAATACCGTTGGTAGCTTGATAGGGATTGCATTGAATCTATAGATTGCTTTGGGTAGAATAGCCATTTTTACAATATTGATTCTTCCAATCCATGAACACGGTATGTTTCTCCATCTGTTTGTGTCCTCTTTGATTTCTTTCATCAGTGTTTTATAGTTTTCTATGTATAGGTCTTTTGTTTCTTTAGGTAGATATACTCCTAAGTATTTTATTCTTTTTGTTGCAATGGTGAATGGTATTGTTTCCTTAATTTCTTTCTGTTTTTTCATTGTTAGTATATAGGAATGCAAGGGATTTCTGTGTGTTAATTTTATATCCTGCAACTTTACTATATTCATTGATTAGCTCTAGTAATTTTCTGGTAGAGTCTTTAGGGTTTTCTATATAGAGGATCATGTCATCTGCAAACAGTGAGAGTTTCACTTCTTCTTTTCCTATCTGGATTCCTTTTACTTCTTTTTCTGCTCTGATTGCTGTGGCCAAAACTTCCAACACTATGTTGAATAGTAGTGGTGAGAGTGGGCACCCTTGTCTTGTGCCTGATTTCAGGGGAAATGCTTTCAATTTTTCACCACTGAGGGTGATACTAGCTGTGGGTTTGTCATATATAGCTTTTATTATGTTGAGGTATGTTCCTCTATTCTGCTTTTTGGAGATGTTTTAAATCATAAATGAGCTGTGAATTTTGGTCAAAGGCTTTCTCTGCATCTATTGGAGTATAACATATGTTTTAATCTTTCATTTGTTATGGGTGTAATACATTGTGATTTGCGGATATTCGAAGAATCCTTGCCATTCCTGGGATAAGCCCACTTGTCGTGGTGTATGATTTTTTTAATATATTGTTGGATTCTGTTTGCTAGAATTTTGTTAAGAATTTTTGCATCTATGTTCATCAGTGATATTGGCCTGTAGTTTTCTTTTTTTGTGGCATCTTTGTCTGGTTTTGGAATTAGGGTGATGGTGGCCTCATAGAATGAGTTTGGAAGTTTACCTTCATCTGCAATTTTCTGGAAGAGTTTGAGCAAGATAGGTGTTAGCTCTTCTCTAAATTTTTGGTAGAATTCAGCTGTGAAGCCATCTGGTCCTGGGCTTTTGTTTGCTGGAAGATTTTTGATGACAGTTTCGATTTCCTTGCCTGTGATGGGTCTGTTAAGATCTTCTATTTCTTCCTGGTTCAGTTTTGGAAAGTTATACTTTTCTAAGAATTTGTCCATTTCATCCAGGTTGTCCATTTTATTGGCATAGAGCTGCTGGTAGTAGTCTCTTATGATCCTTTGGATTTCAGTGTTGTCTGTTGTGATCTCTCCATTTTCATTTCTAATTTTGTTAATTTGGTTCTTCTCTCTTTGCTTCTTAATGAGTCTTGCTAATGGTTTGTCAATTTTGTTTATTTTTTCAAAAAACCAGCTTTTAGCTTTGTTGATTTTTGCTATGGTCTCTTTAGTTTCTTTTGCATTTATTTCTGCCCTGATTTTTAAGATTTCTTTCCTTCTGCTAACCCTGGGGTTCTTCATTTCTTCCTTCTCTAATTGCTTTAAGTGTAGAGTTAGGTTATTTATCTGGTTTTTTTCTTGTTTCTTGATATAAGCCTGTAATGTTATGAACCTTCCCCTTAGCACTGCTTTTAAAGTGTCCCATAGGTTTTGGGTTGTTGTGTTTTCATTTTCATTCATTTCTATACATATTTTGATTTCTTTTTTGATTTCTTCTATGATTTGTTGGTTATTCAGAAGCGTGTTATTTAGCCTCCAGGTGTTTGAATTTTTAACAATTTTTTTCCTGTAATTGAGATCTAATCTTACTGCACTGTGGTCAGAAAAGATGACTGGAATGATTCAATTTTTTTGAATTTTCCCAAGACCCAGATTTATGGCCCAGGATGTGATCTAGTCCGGAGAAGTCCGTGTGCACTAGAAAAAGGTGAAGTTGATTGTTTTGGGTGAAAATGTCCTATAAGATATCATTAGGTCTAGCTGGTACATTGTGTCCATTTAAGGTTTGTGTTTCCTTGTTAATTTTCCTGTTTGTTGATCTATTCCATAAGTTGTGAGTGGGTGTTTAAAGTCTCCCACTATTATTGTGTTACTATTAATTTCCTCTTTCATACTCGTTAGTGTTTGCCGTACATATTGCGGTGCTCCTATGTTGGGTGCATATATATTTATAATTGTTATATCTTCTTCTTGGATTGATCCTTTGATCATTATGTAGTGTCCTTCTTTGTCTCTTTTCACAGCTTTTATTTGAAAGTCTATTTTATCTGATATGAGTATTGCGACTCCTGCTTTCTTTTGGTCTCCATTTGCATGAAATATTTTTTTCCCAGCCCTTCACTTTTAGTCTGTATGTGTCTCTTGTTTTGAGGTGGGTCTCTTGTAGACAGCATATATGGGGGTCTTGTTTTTGTATCCATTCAGCCAATCTTTGTCTTTTTGTTGGGGCATTCAACCCATTTACATTTAAGGTAATTATTGATAGGTGTGGTCCCGTTGCCATTTACTTTGTTGTTTTGGGTTCACGTTTATACAACCTTTCTGCATTTCCTTCTAGAGAGATCCTTTACGTATTGTTTGAAGAGGCTGGTTGGTGGTGCTGAATTCTCTCAGCTTTTGCTTGTCTGTAAAACTTTTGAATTCTCCTTCATATCTGAATGAGATCCTTGCTGGGTACAGTAATCTAGGTTGTAGGTTATTCTCTTTCATTACTTGAAGTATGTCCTGCCATTCCCTTCTGGCCTGAAGGGTTTCTATTGATAGATCAGCTGTTATCCTTATGGGAATCCCTTTGTGTGTTATTTGTTGTTTCTCCCTTGCTGCTTTTAATGTTTGTTCTTTGTGTTTGATCTTTGTTAATTTGATTAATATGTGTCTTGGGGTGTTTTGCCTTGGGTTTATCCTGTTTGGGACTCTCTGGGCTTCTTGGACTTGGGTGGCTATTTCCTTCCCCATTTTAGGGAACTTTTCAGCTATTATCTCCTCGAGTATTTTCTCATGGCCTTTCTTTTTGTCTTCTTCTTCTGGAACTCCTATGATTCGAATGTTGGGGCATTTCACATTGTCCCAGAGGTCCCTGAGGTTGTCCTCATTTCTTTTGATCCTTTTTTCTTTTTTCCTCTCTGCTTCATTCATTTCCACCATTTTATCTTCTACCTCACTTATCCTATCTTCTGCCTCCGTTATTCTACTCTTGGTTCCCTCCAAAGTGTTTTTGATCTCATTCATTGCATTATTCATTTTTAATTGACTCTTTTTTATTTCTTCTAGGTCTTTATTAAACATTTCTTGTATCTTTTCAAT